>NC_081849.1:43275531-43305406 GCF_963259705.1 Myotis daubentonii
AGAATGGAAGGACACACAGAAGGCCGAGAGACATATGAAAACAAGCTCAAAGTCACTAATCATCCGAGAGATGCCAAATCAAAACAACAATGAGGTACCATCTCACACCTGTCAGAATGCCTATCATCAACAAATCAACAAACAACAAGTGCTGGAGAGGATGTGGAGAAAAAGGAACCCTTCTGCACTGCTGGTGGGAATGCAGACTGGTGCAGCCACTATGGAGAACAGTATGGAGTTTTCCTCAGAAAGTTAAAAATGAAACTCCCATTTGACCCAGTAATCCCACTTCTAGGAATATATCCCAAGAAACCAGAAACACCAATCAGAAAGGATATATGCACCCCTATGTTCATAGCAGCACAATTTACAATAGCTAAGATTTGGAAACAGCCTAAGTGCCCATCAGCAGATGAGTGGATTAGAAAACTGTGGTACATCTACACAATGGAATACTATGCTGCTATAAAAAAGAAGGGGACTTTTACCATTTGCAACAGCATGGATGGAACTGGAGAACATTATGCTAAGTGAAATAAGCCAATCAGAGAAAGATAAAATTACAAAGTCTCACTCATATGTGGGATATAATGAACAACATAAACTGATGAACAAAAATAGATCCAGAGACAAGGTAACACTGAACAGACCGTCCAACCTCAGAGGAGAAGGCAGGGAAAGGGGTGGGAGGGGGGTTAGAGATCAACCAAAGGATTGTATGCATGCATATTAGCATAACCAATGGACACAGACACTGGGGCGGTGGGGGCTTGTCCTGGGGGGTGGGAGTGGCCAGGGAGGCATCAATGGGGAAAAAAGGAGACATATGTAATACTTTAAACAACAACAAAAATAATAATAAATAAATAAAAGAATGGAAAGAGGCATACAACACAATCCTAATCATAAGAAAGATGCTGTGGCTATCTTAATGTCAGAAAAAAGTACATTTCAGAACAAGAATATCACTAGGGATAAAGACATATTTCATAATGATTAAGGGTCCATGCATGAAGAAGATGCAAAAATATTAAATTTATGACCTCACAATATATGAAGCAATAACTGAAAAAAAAATGAAAAGGAAGTAGACAAATCCAAATTTATATATTGCCTTTTCATTCTGTTGACCTTTGTCATTTAGCTTTTTAGTTTAGTGTAATTTTGCTTCTCTATTTTTGCTTTTTTGCTGTGCTTTTAATGTCATATTGAAAAAATATTGTCAAGATTGATCCCAAGAAGTTATGTGTTTTTTTCTTTCTAATAGTTTTACAGTTTTGGGTTTTAAACTTAATTATTTAGTTTATTTTGAGTTGATTTTTGTATATGGTGTGAAGTTAAGGGTCAAATTTTATTCTTTTGCTTGTAGATATACAGTTTTTCCAACCCCATTTATTAAAGATACTCTCCTTTCTTCATTGTGTGTTGTTGGTACCACTGCAAAAGATCAGATAACTGTAGATAAATTTATTTCTGAGCACTCTATTCTGTTCCATTGTTTTATATGCTTATTGTTATGCCAATACCATACTATTTTAACAATTTGAAATCAAGAAAGGTGATGCTTCCAGCCTTGTTCTTCTTTCTCCAGATCACTTAGGGTAGTCTGAGTCTTTTGTGTCTCCATATGAATTTTAGGGTTGTCTTCTATTTCAGTTTTTAAAATGCCATTGGAATTTTGATGTGCATAGCATTGAATCTGTAGATCATTTGGGGTGATATGGGCTTTTTAACAATTATTACATCTTCTAATCCCTGAACATTGTGTCTTTCCATTATTTTTGTCTTTTAAAATTTCTTTTGCTTTATAGTTTTCAGCATTCAAATCTTTCACCTCCTTGGTTAAGTCTATTCCTATTTTATTGATGCTATTGTAAATGAGTTATTTTCTTAATTTTCTTTTTGTATAGTTCATTCTTTGTGTATAAAAACACCACTGTTGGGGTGTACTGATGTTATATCCTGTAACTTTACTGAATTCATTGCTTAGTTCTAACAATGTTTTGGTAGAATCTTTAGGATTTTCTACATATATATGATCATGTCATCTGCAAACAGCCAGTTTTACTTCTTACTTTCTAATATAACTGCCTTTCTATTTATTACTCTGAACAGGATTTCCAATTCTATGTTGAATAGAAGTAATAAAAATGGGCATTCTTATCTTATTCTTGGTCTTAGATGAAAAGTTTTCAGTTTTTCACAATTTAATAAGATGTTATTTGTGTGTTTAATCTTAATATAAGGTAAGTTCAATTAGCAAATTCTTTTATATGCAGGATTCTGTGTTGTGCAGAGGAATTAAAATTAATAAAACAGTGTTCCCATCAACAAAGAACTCAGTCTTATAGAAGAGCAGCCTGCTGATGGAGGAATAAAGAGACACTGCGACATGCAGAGCTTTTTGAGCAGTGATTGTTTGCATGTTATATTTATTTCACATTATAACATGAGAAATAATTTAGAAGAACGTGAATGAATTTTAGATCTGGTACTTCACTAGCCTCTTGTTTCAGGAGCTCTCCTTTCGTCCATAGCCTTCCTTCCTTTTCAACTAGACAAAGCAAAATCTTTTTACAGTTTCTCCTATAAATCTCCTCTTCAGACTCTTTTGATGCAAATCTCCTGAAATATGAGTATATTTTTGTATAATATTTGAGAGATTATAAAAGAGAATTGACTCCTTCCTCTCACACTGTGATGGGACAAGATCAAGTTTCTCTCATTAACATCACCAAACATTTACACACTATATTACTATATAAGATGATTTTATAACAAGTGCTGTCTTTGCTCACCTATATATTGCATTTTTTATAGAAATTGTCTTCTGCTTATTTGCACCTGGTGCCTAGTGAATCTTAAGGACACTGTAGGTATGTAATAAATATTCCTTAATTTGTATGTGAAATTAAATTGTTAAGGACTTTATGTCTGTGTTCCGTCCAAGTTCATTTGCTGAAATCTAATCCCTGAGGTAAGGGTATTTTAAGGCGGGGCCTTTAGGAAATTATTAGGTTATGAGGGTGACCTTGTCATGAATGAGATGAGTGCCCTTAGAAGAAGAGGCCATAGAGCTAGCTTGCTCTTTCCACCATGTGAGGCTAGAACAAGAAGTCAGCAGTCTGTGACCCAGAGAGGTTTCTCACCGCATTTCCCATGATCTCAGATTTCAGCCTCCACAACTGTGAGAAATAAATTTCTGTTATTTATAAGCCACCAATCAATGTTACTTCCTTATAGCAGCCTGAAATGACTAAGACAATATATCTAGAATTATCCTTAGGAATAATAATCTTTCTTCCTTAACCCCTATTTTAAGTGTTACCTCCTCACAGACCTTAATTTGATCTCCAGCTGCTTCTTTAGAAATATGATACCTGTGAGGTAAATAAATTGATTTCAAAGCAAAATTTTCAACTTGCCACTTTTTATCCTAAAAATAGTATTTCTGACATCTAGATTTAATCATGGGAGCATTCAGTTTTGGCCTGGTCTATCAGGTAATGCAGGGACAATAGATGCAATCTTGGCATGAGAATCAATAAACCTATATTCAATCTCAGTTACTTGCATCTCCCTTTCTTCTTTTATACAAATAATGGTAAAATCATGTCCTAACCAATCCGCAGGGCAAAGTGGAAATTCACAGCAATACTTTCTTGTGGCTTAGGTGTTCTGGGAAATGTGCCATGTGAAGAGTACTTTGTATGCATTATTGTCATCTCTGATTTTCAGCATATACTAGTGAGTCATCAGTCATGTCTTATAAAATATATGATGATGAGCAAGATAGCGTAGGAATTTTGACAATAAATGTAGAAAAAAAGCAACTTACAGATTTTCTGTATGCTTTTATAATGCCATTATGCATGTCAGTTCCTGGTTGGAACAACAGCATTCATGAGCAGTGTTAAAAAGAAACATGACCTCTCTCTCTATTTTTGTAATTTATTGTTGAAAGTATTACAGATGGCCCCCTTGTTTATCCCCACATTGACCCCCTCCACCTTACCCCCCACCAGTCTCTATATCTTTTTTTACTGTAAAGTCTGGCTATCTTCTAATCTAATAATAGACACACATGGTAATTGACCATACCTTCGCTATGCCTCCCATTGGCTAATCAGTGCGATATGCAAATTAGCCACCAACAAAGATGGCGGCTAATTTGCATACTGCAGGCAGGGAGGGTCAGCGTGAGCTGCCATCTGGGCCCCCGTGTGCTACCTAAGCCCCGCCCCCAGCCAGGACCCCCGTGTGCAGCCCTGGGTGGGCGGGACCCCCGTCTGCGGCCCTGGGCAGAGGGGCTTAGCAGCGCGATCGGCCCGAGGAAGCCCTATTCTTGCAGGAATCCTCCTGCAACGGGCTCCTAGTATATATATAAAAGCCTTAGTGACCTTTGTGACTGAATAACTGGAACAACCGGAACGACTGGAACGACCAGTTGACCAGTCACTATGACGCACACTAACCACCAGGGAGCAGACACTCAAAGCAGGATCTGCCCCCTGGTAGTCAATGCGCTCCCACAGCCAACCTCCCACGACCAGCCAACCTCCCCTGGACCCTCTCCCTGGCTGGCAGCCCCCAAATCCTGGGTGTGCCCACCAATGTCAGCCCCTCAGTTCTGTCACCTCTGTTGTCACCGCAGGCCCCAGACACCTCCAGAACACCAAGAGGTGGCAAAAACATGTAAATAATCAGCCTGGCCCTGATCAGCCTGCCCCGATAGGGACTGGGCGAGATGGTGCAAATCAGCCCTGATCACCAGCCAGGCCTAGGGACCCCACCTGTGCACGAATTTCATGCATCGGACCTCTAATATAACTAAACTCGGGAAATAAAGTGAAGTAGATATTGGTCTAGGCTATTGGTTTCCAAATGTTGCTGCATATAGTTATGATCTGAGGATTTCTAAAAATACTGATGCTTGGGTATCACCCATAGATATTCTGACTTAATTTAATTGATATGGTGTGCAACCTGGATATTTGGATTTTTTTTAAAAGCTCCTCTGGTGATCCTAATGTGCAACCAAATGTGAGAACCACTGTCCTAAGCAATTGCCCAATCTCATTTCAGTCTTCTTTATCAACTTCAAGTTTTGGTCCTCCTACTCAGAATTTTAACTTGGTGAATATTTATTTAAAACCTAGAGGCCCGGTGCATGAATTCGTGCATGGGTGGGGTCCCTCGGGGTGGCCTGTGGGGATTCGGCCAAAACCTGCAGTCCAACGTTGCCTGCCCCTCCTGCCTGCCACTCCTGCTCATCCAGGCCCCACTGTGTTCTGTCAGTCCCGATGGGGAGAGGCTTGTGCCACACAGTGGCACTCACCGGCCGTAAGCTCTGCACCTGGTGCCCACCCGAGGGGGAGGGTGTGTGGCCAGGATGTGATGGGCCCTTTGGGCAGGCAGTGGGATGCCCTTGCATGCCCAGGATCTGGATTCGTCCTGCTGACGTTTGCACAGGTTGTCCAGAGCCACCTGGCAGCCGCTTTTATATTGTTTCTTCCATGCAGAGCATCTAGGGAAGGGACACGGCCACAGTGCCGGAGGCCAACTTCCAGGAGGCTGGCGGTGCTGTAAGGATTGTGCCCGCAGCGCAGGTCGGACCCTTGGTGCCTGGCCCGTTCTCTGGAGATTGGACCTGCAGGACTACTGAGGGAGTGAGTGGCTGCTGACCAGCTGGTGGGCCATGGGGACGGGTTGGTCAACTGAATGGCACTCCCACTGTGGGAGCGCACTGACCACCGGGGGCAGCTCCTGCGTTGAGCATCTGCCCCCTGGTGGTCTGTGTGCATCATAGCGACCAGTTGACTGGTCAACTGGCCGTTCAGTCACTTAGGCTTTTATATATATAGATTGCAAGTCACATGCTTTATGCATAACCTTCCTTACTGTGATATGTGAAAGCTTTTACATTTGGTTCTAATTGTCCTTATCGTGTCCACTAATTCCAGGTGAACATTTTTATTTTCCCTGATCAGACTACCATTTTTATTTTTTATAAAATCCAGAAGAATATCTGCTCTAGTGTTCACCTTCACCTACAATTATTCTGTTTAATGAAATGTCCCTCTTGGATGTACAATGTCAGAGAGACATCGGCACACGGAGCATCACCTGGTTCTGTTTTCGGCAAGCTGTGCTCTACAAGCATCGAAAGCAATTGTGCGTGTCCCATTTCCTCAGGGCACCAAAGTATTCCAATGAATTAATCTGTTGCAAGGCATCTGTTGGAAAAACCTCATCTTTGTACCTTTGCTCAAGCTGCACATTTTCCTTGGAAAAACCTTTCCCATCCCCATCATCTGGTTTTAGGACTGTGGATCCCAGGTTTGTGTTCTAGGGCTCAGCTTAAACATCCGCTCTGAGGCCAGAGCCCACTCTGTCCCGGAAAGATGGATCACTTCATTTTGGGGCACTCACGGGGAAGCTGATGTTTCTATCATGGACCATAAACCTTCCTTGCACTCTCAGTTTACAGGGTGGCTCTCTTTAAGTGGCTATAAATAAGTCAAAGGCAGGAAACATGTCTTACTTATCTTTATGTCCCACATCCCTATCACTGTACTTAACACTGTAGGTCCAAAGAGGCATCCATTTACCCAGTGAATTAAATTGCTTTATTCATGATAGAATGTGGGGTTCAGAATCAACTGTGGGTACAAACTTTAATTCTGCTTCTACTAGCGTATTTTTAAACACATTACATAAATTTTCTAAGCCTAAATGGCTTCATTCATAAAGAGCTGTCATTTGGGGCTGCTCTGAGGATGCTATAAGATGTCACAGCACATGCTTCTGCAAGCCTCATCTCTGGTAAATGAATATCAGCGAACATCAATATCATTTCTACTCTCCAAAGCCTTTCTCCAGATTATAACTTTACCAGCACCATCTCTCCACACTCTAACCAAACTTCACCTGTTCCAATTATTGTCAGTAACAATTTGACAACCATCTTCTTTATTCTGTGATATTATTAAATGATGTTGAGCTCTGGTTTCTAAATATCAGAAACTAATCTTTACTCTTATCAAAGTGCACATAATAAAAAAAAGTGTATCATTAAAATTATGCCACTGAATCATGAAGTTACTCCAATGTCAAAGAAATGTTGCTCTTAGAAAGAATAGCAAAACAGAACTACATAGCACCTGGATGTTGATATCAACTTTTCCTACTTGCTGACACTCTAAATTAGAGTTTACAAAGTCTAATATCTTAGAGTGAGAAGAGACTGGTACTAAGGAAAATTGAGCCTGTTCCTTCTGCTCCCATCTCCCCTTGCCACAACCCTAAATGAAAATAGCTGTTATAGCTATTTTTTGAAATATATTTTATTGATTTTTTACAGAGAGGAAGGGAGAGGGATAGAGAGTTAGAAACATCGATGAGAGAGAAACATCAATCAGCTGCCTCCTGCACACTCCCTTACTGGGGATGTGCCCGCAACCAAGGTACATGCCCTTGACCGGAATTGAACCTGGGACCCTTGAGTCCACAGGCTAACGCTCTATCCACTGAGCCAAACCGGTTAGGGCAATATAGCTATTTTTTAATACTCACCTGAGGATATGTTTTTAATTGATTTTAGAGAGTGAGGAAGAGAGAGAGAGAGAAACATTGATCTTGAGAAAGACATAAATTATCTGCAACCTTTTGATGCATGGGACAATACCACAACCAACTGAGGCACCTAGCCAAATTAGTATTACATGAAATGTTAAAGGAACTTTTTTAAGAAGAAGAAAAAAAAGATGAAAATATGAATAATAAAATGGCAATAACTACAAATCTATCAATAATGACTTTAAATGTAAACAGATTAAATGCTCCAATCAAAGATGTAGTGTGGCTGAATGAATAAGGACACACGGCCCATCTGCAACAACATGGATGGGCGTAGAGGGTGTACTGGTAAGTGAAACAAGTCAGACAGAGAAAGACAAATGCCATAGTATTTCCATTATATGTGGAATCTAGAAAACATAATAAATGAACAAAGAAAACAGAAACAAACTCTTAAATACAGAGAATATTTTGATGGTTACCAGATGGGAGAGGGTTGGGGGGATGGGTGAAAAGGGGGAGAAATTAAGATGTGCAAATTGGCAGGTATAAAAATAGTCATGGAAAGTACAGCATAGGGAATATAGTCAATAATATTATAATAACTATGTATGATTTCAGATGGGATATCAGACTTATGGCAGTGATCACTTTCTAAGTTATGTAAATGTCTAATCACTATGTTGAAAATAAAAATAACATTGTATGTCAACTGTAACTTAAACATAAACTATTAGTTTAAAAAAATTAACAAAGGATATAAGACTAAAAAAAAAAGACAAGGCATGAAAGAAATTTAAATACATATTACTAAGTGAAAGAAGCCAGTCAGAAAAGGCTACACACTGATTGAGTCCAGCTATATCACATGCTGGAAAAAGACCCAAAAAAAAGGCAGTAAAAAAGTGAGTGTTTGTCAGGAGTTGGGGTGTGGGAAAGAGGTAAATAAGTGGAACACAGAGCAGTTTGGGGTAGAAAACTACTCTATATAATACTATAATGGTGGATACATGTTATTATATATTTGTCCATAAAAGGTACAACACTAAGAGTGAACTCTACTGTAAGTTGTGGATTTGGGAGGGATTATGTGTCAGTGTGGGTTCATCAATTGTAACAAATGTGCCACTCTTTTGGGGATGTTGATAATGGGGCAGGCTATGCATGTGTGGGGCAGAAGGTATATGGGAAATCTCTATACTTTCCACTTGATTTTACTGTGAACCTAAAACTCCTAAAAAATAAAAAATAAAACCTATTTTTAAAGGCTCTGAAAATTTTCCCCTGGGTTTTTTTCTAGATTTCCCAAAAGAAATAACATACCTTAGAAGTGGTGAGATGTTCTATTTAAGCCCCTTGAAATCAATTTACAGAGAAGATGCCTAAAGTTAAATGATTTCAACAAACTCATACAATGTTAACTCCTTGGAAAAAGAATATCTCAAAATTAAGTAAATCATAAAAAGGTGTACAAATATGTCATATGTATTTCAAGTAATCATTTACAAACATGGAGCCCTACTCACCATCATAACTATTGTTAGTAATTGACAGAATATTAACCCAGTACTTCTCTACATGTAGAACAGAAGCCTATGTATCTTAGAAGTCTTTCCATTTCATTTACTCAACAAATATTATGTACTACTTAGTGAAATAACAGTAGTTTCAGGTAAAATTTGTAGTCCCTGTACAATATATTTTTTTATATTTTATTGATTTTTTACAGAGAGGAAGGGAGAGAGATAGAGAGTTAGAAACATCGATGAGAGAGAAACACCGATCAGCTGCCTCCTGCACAACTCCTACTGGGGATGTGCCCGCAACCCAGGTACATGCCCTTGACCGGAATCGAACCTGGGACCTTTCAGTCCGCAGGCCGACGCTCTATCCACTGAGCCAAACTGGTTTCCGCATGTAAAATATTTTTTTAAAACTGACTGTGGAGTGTGTGTGTGTGTGTGTGTGTGTGTGTGTGTGTGTGCTTATTTTGAAAAGACTAGACTAAAAGTTGAGTTTTAGGATGGGTTTCTCAATGTAATTTTATTACAAATATTTCTTCTTCCATAAAAGTTGAAGTTTGCATCAATTGGCAATAAAAGCAATTTAAACTCAATCCTTCCATTTTAAATATTAATTTGAAATTCACAAACCAAAAATACAGGCTTATTAGGTAACAAAACACATGCGCAAATACTTGTCCCTAAAATATCCATCAAATTGTGACTTTCTACTGGACAGCAGTAACATCACTCAGAAATAAGTTATGTTCCTTATGAAAATGATCAACCAGCCAGATACATTTTCTTCTTGTTCTTCCTCCACACCATCAACAAAAGCAACCCCGCAAGCAGATGAGCTTCCAGAGATCATTTCAACAATAATGTGCGTTTTTTCTCTACACTTTACTCTCTGGGGTAAGCCAGAGTTTTGAATTTATGAGCCACCTTAACTTCTCCAAGGGATGTAATTTGCCCTGAATTGAAGCATTTAAAGAATGTATTTTCCCCACAACTTTGATAAACTTTCTAAACTAAATGCAAGCTGGTAATAACATGACGCTGGATATTTTAAATAATGCTTTTAGCTCCTATGAGCAATAATAAATAAAACTATTTTCCACTAATATTTTTTGTTATTAAAACATGATTAATTACATGTTTGTACCTGTATATTGCATAGTGCAAAAGATGCTAATGTTGCATTATTTTGAGCTGAAAGATTGTGTTGGTGCCCTTTTTTCTCCATTTATTGCTTGGCTTGTTGCATCAACACGAAGTGATGAAGTTTAATTACTTTTATGAAAATGAACTTAAAACTGTTATTATTTTACACAAGTTCTAATGGCAATACCACTTTAGAATAAACAGCAAAAATAGACCAAGTGAGTCATAGTACTTACAGCATGCAAACTAATAGAAAGGAATTCTTATTTATTAGAACCACATTAGCTTTCCACTGACAGAAAATTAATTATCCTTTCCTGATTTGTTTGATTTCTTTATGCTCTATGGGACTATTGCTTTGCTTCTGTATAATTCTCTAACTTGTTACTCCTCAGTATCAATAGTACAGCTATTACTTTCTTAGATGACTCATGATGCGCTAGAATGTAGCCATATAATAGAATTTATGGCATCTAATCTCCTAGAACAGAGATTTTTTTAATCTAAAGAAAAGGGTCATACATTAAATTTGAAACAAACAGGAGGAGCAGGTTCTTCTGTTTGATTTGTGTACATGTGTTTTTGAAGAGATTGGAAGAATTTGTATAATTTTTCACAACTTGCAATAATTTTTCCTTTCTCTCTCAGAGAATTCTATAATTTTTTTCTTATTCAATTACAAAATTTGGATTAACAGCACCCCCACAGCTTTAGCAAGGGAAGAAAAGCATCTTGCAATGCTTGCTCAATGGCAGGCAGGAATGCATATAAAATTTATGTCAAATATTTAACAGCTATGTGACCTTAGGCAAGTTACTCAGTTGCAGCCAATGTATTCATTAAAACTCCATGGGATTTTTATAAAGATTAAGAAATAAAAATTCATATAAAGAACTTAGCACAAAACCTGGCTAATAGTAGAAAGTCAATGCATGTTCATTTTCATCATTATTGTTGTCATTATTACTAATTTGTCCTTAATAAAAAACAGTTAAGTAGGCATTCAATAGATGTCAGTTTTTATCATTGTTAGTTTGTTGTTATAACCACTATTATTCCATCTTTCTTCGGGGCAATATATAAGCAAAGTGTATCTTACCCATCTATTCCTATCACCCTTCCAAACAGGATGAGATTTCCACTCTGGGACTTAGAGGGATATTTTTGTGTGTATGTTTTTTCAATTCATTTACCATTGAGAGCATCAACTCTATTCCCAGCACATGTGGTAGAGGGAAGGCAGAAGTATGGGGTACAAACACTAATAAGGTACCTGGGGTCCATGCAGTGAAGACTGCTGATGGCAACTAAAACAAAATTAGAACCTGTGCTTCCCTCCTTCACAGTATTTAAATTAGCTTGAAAAAAATCAAATTAGTGAAGGAAAATTGGTCTCTTCCAGATACTTTCAGGAAAAAAAATAGTAATAATAAAAACGCTTGTTTGCCTCAGTTTACACCTGATTTATTTCTAAATAATGTTGAAAATAACAAATCCCAGTACACTTGGCTGTAACAGAATTTGATCTATTAGCAGCCACGACCTTCCCTGCAATTCATTATAATCTTAGGACTAGTCCTAGAAGATGAACAAAAAAAAGAACAAAGAATATTATTTCAAGGTAATGGAAGTTTTGCCATAGTATTTGGTAACTAAATGGAAAAAGAGGGAGATTTTTTAGGGCATACACTTACGTGTAATTTATTTTCCTGAGGCACACAGATGTGCACATGATTAAATTTGCTGGGTAATTTATCACCACATGAGTATCAATTTAAAACTATTTATAATCTGAAATATTTAGACATGATCATTTAAACGAAGTAGAAAGTAATAAGAATAAGAAAAATGGAGACGTTGAGATGAAGCTTTCTTGTCACTGTTTTCCGCCCCCCCCCCTTTTTTTTTTGATTCACCCAAAAGTTAGATGATGCCCAAACAGCAAATAGTGGGAAGAACAGGAAAATGCTGACTGAGATGTAACATGCCAAACAAAAGGAAAAGAAAGCAAATATGGCCAAAGAAAATCGAAAGTAGATAGAGAGAGGAAAATAGAAAAATGGGACGTTAAGCAACTAATAATGAACAACTAAAAATAATAACAAGAAGATGGGGGACATCTATAATATTGACAAAATAAATAAATAATAACAACAACAAGGGGAATGAAAAGAACATTCAAAACAAGAGATCTGGGGCAAGTAAGAAAGAAGTAGCATAAAAATAAAAGAGAAATGAAAGAAACTCAGAGGAATTAAGAAAATGCAAAGTTGAAAATTTTTAACAATCTGAAAAACATAAAACAAAAGTGAAGGAAAAGAATAATTTTGCAGAATCTAGCCAGAAAACACACACACACACACACACACACACACACACACACACACACCATTAAGAAGACTCAAAGAAATCAAACAAACTTGAACTTATTTTCTTAAAATGGACTTAGATAAGTACACACTAAAATTACAAATAGTAAAAATTCATTCAGATTAAAAAAAAATCAAGGTTGTAAAAGGTAAATTGTCCACAGAAGAAAGAGAAGTCTAATTATAGGTCACTGGCACTTCCTGCAAATTGTTTTTCCTGTTTCGCCAATGCATATTGCCAAGTCACAAATAGATAAATGAGGTGCTGGGTATTGGCAAGCACCCTTTTGTGTAGTAGCACAACACTAGATAAAGATAAAGGATATTCCAGATTTATCACAGGACTGAAGAAACCAAATTGTTGTCTTTGGACTCAAGAAAGGGATAACATTAAAAATCATTCAAGTAATTGCATGATACAAATGAGATGATCTTTTGTCTTTTGAAAAGATAAAGGGGAAAAAGCATCAATTAAATACCGTTTTTAGGGAAAAGAAGTAAAGTTAGTGGGGAGGAAGCACTTTAACATGTTTTAGAGGGGCTTTACTACCAGGAGGTAAAGAGTATTCATTCTACCATTTACTAGATGAGTAATATTTAGCAAAGAGCTTAACCACTCTGGGTCTCTATAATACGGGTATTACAAAATTGATCTAAAGATTAAATAAGATATTAAATATAAGTCACTTGGCACAGTGGTTGGTACATAGTAAGTATTCAACCACTATTACCATATTTGTTATAAATATAATAGTGCAAATATTTTAAAAATCTTGATAACAATGGGAAAATAGATAACTTTTATTCAGACTCTTTAAATGTCTCATTAATATTGTATGATTATATCTTAGTAAATACCCTATCATTACATAACCATGTTGATGGTATTCTCTTCTTTGAGAAATGTAGAATTTGTTCATTTGGGGGTTTTTTGTTTGTTTTTAAACATTCATCCACTGTCAACTCTGTGGGTGAACAATAATAGTTCAAGGACAAGAAATATGAATGAATGACATTGCGAATAATAAATAAAAGTAAATACTTAAAAATAAAACTTCATGGTGTACAAGAATACTGTGTTTATATGCAAAGGACCTTTTTATAGATCACTTCTTAATAATTCCATCAATGATTTTAAAGGAGAAGTCAGACTTTTGCTTTCTAATTTATAACAATAGTTGAAAATGTGTCTTTCTCTGAAAAGACTATTTTAGGTCTACCGGAGTTAAAAGAGAAACTTATTTCATAAACTAGAGGCCCGGTGCACAAAAATTTGTGCACTCGCAGGGGGAGGTCCCTCAGCCCAGCCTATGCCCTCTCGCAGTCTGGGACCCCTCAGGAGATGACCACCTGCTGGCTTAGGCCCGCTCCCTGGGGAATTGGGCCTAAGCTGGCAGTCAGACATCCCTCTGGCAGCCCGGGAGCCCTCAGGGGATGTACACTTGCCAGTGGGGAGCAGGCCTAAGGCGTAATTGGACATCCTTAGTGCTGCTGAGGAGGTGGGAGAGGCTCCCACCACCACTGCTGTACTGGCAGCCATCAGCCTAGCTTGTGGCTGAGTAGAGCTCCCCCTGTGGGAGCCCACTGACCACCAGGGGGCAGCATCTGTATTGAGCGTCTGCCCCCTGGTGATCAGTGTGTGTCATAGTGACCAGTTATTCCCAGTCGTTCTGCTATTAGGGTCAGTTTGCATATTACCCTTTTATTATATAGGATATATATTTTTAAGTAAATAAATAAATAAATAAAATATGTCTGATTTAAAAATAAAAGTTCTAAATAATTGTACAAATGTTGTAGAGAAATTCTGTGACAAGAAAAGTATTTAAAACTCTGTGGATAAAACTTTTGTCTGTATATATGTCATCCTTCCTACCATTATAAAAGTTCCAAGTTAATACCAACATCCAATAATATGAATTTCAGTATCTAAAGTACAAAATATAATATACACTATAACTTTAAAAGGTATATGAGATTTATTATTGAACAAATCAGTCACTTATTTTTAGTTATACTATTTTTTAATTTTTTAATTTCTTCTTTTTACTTCTAGTATCTATTTTAAGCTTTTTAAAAATTTACATTGTTCTTTATCTACTTTAATTCAATATTTGATACATTAATTTTCTCTTCTTGTTTGACAAGTTTTAAAGACAACAAATTATCCTTTGCTTAATCTCTAATTCATAATATTTTCATTTTTATTAGTTTCTATATATTCTGAAATCTTGGCTTTGGTTTCATGTCTTTTTAATCTTTTTCATCTGCACTTGATTATATTAATAGGGACTTTTTCATTATATCTAGAGGATAGATACTGTTTTCTGCCTGTCTTATTCCCTGCTTTTATTTCAAAGTAGGGTAATGTCATTCACTTAGCAGGAAAAATAATTAGTAACTGATTGATGAATTATAATTAGTCTTATTTTCATGTTAAAAACTGAATAAAACATTTTTCAGTCATTTAGGAGCCATGAAATATGACATAGAATGCAAAAGAAGAGGTGATGGAGGAGGTGAGCAGGGAGAGGAGAAAGGGAAAAAGAAGTAAGGAAGAGGAAGAGGAAAACAGTAAATCAGGATTTAAAAGCGACAACAGGCCCCATACCTGACAATAATATACTGAATTCATCTGATGAGCCTATAGAATCATTTTCCTTATGTATAAGGCAAGAGCATTCTCTTGCATATGATATTTAAGATTCTCACATATAAACGTATATGTATATGTTATAGTTCAACATAATTAGATAGATGGCTGGATATTATACCTCTATACAAACATGCGCACATGTTTGTGTATTTTCATCATTAACTGATTAATCACATAACTGAACAGGGAATTGTAGCTTCTCTGAATTAGAAAGATAAACACCATCTAATTCACTGTCTTGTCCAACAACTCAAATGATGTCTATATCTCCTAAGCAAAAACACCTACCAACAGTTCATGCCTCCTACTGTGAACACCTGTAGTGATCAGGAACATATTATAACCTGAATCAGCGAGTATATCTTTGAAATGCCGACTCATATAAAATGTGTTTTTCTGTAATGTCCTGCTATCTATTCTAATTGTGACTAATGGAGCCACTCCAAGTAAAGCCATTCAATTTCACATAAAATCACCGATGCAACTTTTCTAGTCGGTATAACACTACAGGACCCTAACTCAAATTCATACAGATATTGACTATTACAACGATAATATTAACTATTAAACTTCACTTAATAACAAATATAATTCGTGATGATAATATTAATATTATAATTCGCTTAATAACAAATATAATTTATACTCCCTGCTTCAGTGATATTTCCACCTACCTGTCCTCTAGGGGAGGATGTCAGTGTGGATTGTAGGCCATTGGGCATCTCAGGTAAAACTCTGGTCCTCTTCCCATACCCCTGAGAATGTTACCCTTTGTGCCTCTGCCAGAGAAAGTCTCTCCAGATCTCTTACAAACGTCCATTGCCCTTTGCCTGTGGAGTGAGCTGCTGCCAAGGGCCCACTGCAAGTCTCCCAGCGCTGAGGGTTCTAGACCAGGCAGGCAGCACACACAGCTGAGGACCATGCTTAATCGGGGAGATCGCACTTCCTGTGAAAGGGTCAGCTGCTACTCAACTATAATCATGCCTCCACATGGGAATTTGTGTCAGAACTTAAAAAACCAAAATCCCAAGTGAAATCTCCTCAGTTTTTATATGTTGGCAGCTATTTACAATTTTTAAGATAGCAAAAAGATTACAAAAGAAAAATATGTCTATGGGTTGAATTTGACCCAAGGCTGCCAATTTAAAATTTCTGGTCCAGACTTCTGATATAGCAAGAACGGGTTTCTTTTTGTTGTTGTTGTTTGTGATTTTGTTTGTTTTTCCAGCATGAACTGGCTGTTAATTCTTCATTGGGTGTAAAGAGAGACTATATTTTAGTAACAAAAATCTATATTAATATTTGCCAAATATAAACTTTTGTAAATGAGAGGTATTAAGGATATTTGTGATGTTTTACTTACTATATTAGAAGAATTACTACTTTAAAGTCATAAGCATAGATGGTGGATTTCAAATGTAACTTTTCAGATTCTGAAATAGTTTTCCAGGGTAATATTTAATTTAATTAGATAAAAATGATAATAAAAATAATTTTAGACCAAGGAGAATACTGTTACCCTGTTTACTCTAGGTAGTTTATAATCCCCAGATGTTCCTCCAGCAATTTTTACTTTAAAGATGTTACAGCCGTAGCTGACTTGGCTCAGTGGATAGAGCATCAGCCCACAGACTGAAGAAGGGTCTGGGTTCGATTCTGGTCAAGATCCCCAGCTCCGGTCAGTTTGTGCTGGAGGCAACCAATTAATGTGTCTCTCTCACATCGATGTTTCTCTCTCAGTGTCTTTCCCCTTCCCTTCCACTCTCTCTAAAAATCAAAGAAAAAATATCCTTGGGTAAGAATTTACAAAGAAAAAAAAAAGATGTTACATTAATTTTTAATCACATTTCCAAGAGATGGAAATAATCATTTTTACAATTCAAAGCAGAGATCAGCAAAGTTTCAGTAAAGAACCAGATAGCATACATTTTAGTAAACATTTTAGGCTTTGTGGATTTTATGATCTCTCTTGCAAATTTCCAATACACCACTGTAGTGTGAAAGTAGCAAAAACAATATGTAAATGATGGCATGCTTGTTTACCAATCACATTTTACGTATTTACTAAAATTTGAATTTCATATAATTTTTATGAGTCATAAAATCTTGTTCTTTTGTGTATTTTTTTAACAATTTAAAATTTAAGAACTATTTTTGGCTCACGGGTCACACAAAAACAGGTAGTGGGCCAGATTTGGCTCCCGGGCTGTACTTTGCTAACCTCTGATTTGAGGGTGCATCAATCCCAGTATCAAGATATCTGGAATACCAAATTACTTATAAATATTTAATCATTTTAAAATTATATTGCCAAATCAATAAGAGAGTGGCTTAGCAAGGGGAGTATCAGAAAAGAGAGAAGTGGTTTATTTGAAAAAACATATCTAAAAAAGTATCCATATTCCATACACACAAAAAAAATACATCATATCTTAACTGCTAATTAAATATCTCTGCCCACTTATGAAATTTTCTTGTTTTACAAATCCACAGTCTACCAGAAAACTTAAAATTCCAATGGAGTTAACAGTACTCCTAATGGTTTTGCCAGCTCTGACATTGGCCAATTGTCCTTGAAGATTATATTTCTTGCTATCTTATCTTTTACAAACACACTAGAGGCAGCTAATAGCCAAGGGTTGTAAGACCAGACCCTAACAGATGGGCATCATGGGTAGATAATGTTAGTAGATATGTATTTCTTTTTTAAAAATATGTTTTATTGATTTCAGAGAGAGGGAGAGAGAGATAAAAACATCCTATAATGAGAGAGAATCATTGATTAGCTGCCTCCTGCACCCCCATACTGGGGATTGAGCCAGCAACCCGGTCATGTGCTCTGAATGGGAATGGAACTGTGACCTACTGCTTCATGGGTCGACACTCAACCACTGAGCCACACCCACAGGGCATAGATACATTTTTCTTGATCTTACCTTTTAAACATATTCCAAAGAAAACTTGAAATAGTTTGTTTACTAATTTGAAAACTTAATTTTATTAAATGTCCCTTATATCACAATTATTATTCCTTATTTTTTTAAGAATTAAAGAAAGCTAATTTATTTTGCACAATTCATAGAGGTTGTTTATATAATCAAGACATTATAAAACCACTTATCACACATTCTTCTAGTGTGTGCAGCTCTATCTTATAAACTATACTAGAGGTCCGGTGCACAAAAATTTGTGCACTCAGGAGTGTCCCTCAGCCCAGTCTATGCCCTCTTGCAGTCTGGGACCCCTCGGAGGATGTCCACCTACTGAATTAGGCCCGCTCCCTGGGGTATCGGGCCCAAGCTGGAAGTCAAATGTCCCTTTGGCAGCCCGGCAACCCTCGGGGGATGTCCACTTGCCAGCGGGGAGCAGGCCTAAGCTGCAGTCAGACATCCTTAGCACTGCTGAGGAGGCGGGAGAGGCTCCCACCACCACCGCTGTACTGGCACCCATTAGCCTGGCTTGTGGCTGAGCAGAGCTCCCCCTGTGGGAGCGCACTGACCACCGGGGGGCAGCTCCTGCATTGAGCGTCTGCCCCCTGGTGGTCAGTGTGTGTCATAGTGACCAGTCATTCCCAGTCTTTCTGCTGTTAGGGTCAATTTGCATATTGCCCTTTTATTATATAGGATAGAAGCCTGGTGCACGGGTGGGGGCCAGCTGGTTTGCCCTGAAGTGTGTCCTGGATCAGGGTGGGTCCGCTGGGGTGCCTGGCCAGCCTGGGTGAGGGGCTGATGGGTGTTTGCAGCTGGTCACACCCCCTTCAGGGTGAGAGTCCCCACTGGGGTGCCTGGCAAGCCTGGGTGAGGGGCTGATGGCTGTTTGCAGGCTGGTCGAGCCCCCCTCAGTGGGGAACCTCACCCCATGGAGGTTTGGCCAGCCTGGGTGAGGGGCTGATGGCTGTTTTCAGGCTGGCCACACCCCCTTTAGGGTGGGGGGGTCCCCACTGGGGTGCCTGGCCAGTCTGGGTGAGGGGCTGAGGGCCGTTTTCAGGCTGGCCAAGCCCCCCCTGTGACGGAAGCTCCCAGCCTCTCCTTTTTTTCTTTTTATTCTGGGATTTATTTACCCTCTATAATTGAAACTTTGTTGCTTTGAGTGGAGCTCAGAGCCACTCGCAGCAGGCAGGCGGGAAGCCTCCTGCTCGCTCCAGCTCCGTGGCCACAGCCGGCTGAAAGCAGGTATCTGGGGTTTATTTACCTTCTATAATTGAAACTTTGTTGCTTTGAGTGGAACTCAGAGCCTGGCTGCGGCAGCTGGGAAGCTTGGCTTCCCCCATCACTGGGGCAACCAATCCTCCTCCTTGCTCCAGCTCTGTGGCTGCCGGCTGCCATCTTGGTTGGGTTAATTTGCATATAGTTGCTCTGATTGGCTGGTGGGCATGGCTTAAGGTGTAGCAAAGGTACGGTCAATTTGCATGTTTGTCTTTTATTAGTGTAGACTAGTTGTTCCCCTTTGCAAAGGTGTTGCATCCAGAGTAAATAAACCTCTGGGAGGATGTGAGTGGGGCTAAATGGTATTTTAATCATTTCTGAATATTTTCCTTCACATATTTCAAACATTACGTCTGTTCTGAAAATACATAACACTACGAATATTAGCACTTTATATTTAAAATTTTATACTTAAGAGTTACTTAATGTCTTCTGGGATAGATCAACTGGAAAGATAAGCTGACCTGTTCACTTTGTAAACAGCAATGGATGAATGTATCGTGTTTCAAAAAATAATCATCCTGCAAGCCTCATAGAATAATGCTAATAGAATGGCTTAATTAACATTATATTCTATTAAAATCCTGAAATGGAGATATAATTAAGTATTGCTAAAGTGTGGAAAATTTCAGGAAAGATAGTTTTTTTTGTGTTAATTGTTCTTAATGTTGCCAGCAATTTCATTAAAACCTTTGCTTTTCTTTTTTGGAAAATTCATTGATTTTATAAAATATTTATAACTAGGTGTCCCTCTAGTATCTTACTTGGTGATAAATCTCACAAGAAACTAAAGACTTCAGAAATCATCATTGCTTTTTATGGTAGTGGTGGCTTTAGTGATGGTGATGGTGATGATTTTGGTGATGGTGATGGTGATGGTGATGGTGTTGGTGATAGTGATGGTGATGGTGATGATGGTGTGTATGTGTGTTTTTTCCTCCATGGCAATTTCAGACATTCAAATTATACAGAGAGTTCATCCAAAATGGAACAATTTTTAACAGGGAAATGAAGTGATAAAATTATTTATACATATCTACAAGATTTTCCTCAAATTGTCATTGACCAAACCTCTTTAGATTAACTAGCTATAAATATGTGATACTCTTAATAATATTATCTAACTCAAATTTAAACCCTTTAACCTTGAAGAATTTATGGTAAACCAAAAATAGATAATCTGTATTATGAAATCCCATCATATAGTATTCTAATAATTCTTTTAAAGAATAGGTTCTTTTTCTTTTTGCACAAAAGAATGTGATTTCCCATGTAAGTGATATCTCCTAGAATATTTTAAAAAATATGTTTTTATTGCTTTTAGAGAGAGGTTGGGAGAGAGATAGAGAGAGAAACATTGATGAGAGAAACATTGATCGGCTGCCTCATGCACGTCCTCTACTGGGGATCTAGCTGCAATCTGGGCATGTGTCCTGACCCAGAATTGAACCTGCAACCTCTTGGTTCCTAGGTTGATGCTGAGCAACTGCTGAGCAACACCAGCCAGGCTATTTCCTAGAATTTGTATCTGAGACCTGGAACTTACCGGTTTTGTTTTAGCGAGTACTCACTACATCTTCCACATGGGAACACATATTATTTTGGAACATTTAAGAGAAACTGAAGCTGTCACATTACAAAGACCTATAATAAACCTAACTTTTGTATACTTGCCATCCAGCCTTAAAACAGAATTTTTATAAATCATTAAACTGAAAATATTCAACTGGCATTTTGAATATTAAGGTATTATAAGAAAGCCCTGCAGTAGGTACTAAGAGGAAGATTTTTAGTTATGTCTCTAATACTAATTAGATTATATAAGTCTTCAAGAAGTCTTTTAAAATCTTTGTTCCTCTGTAAAATGGATTAACAAGGTCTGTCCAAAGGATAAAGTTATTTTGTGTCTTGAAGAAGTTAATACATATGGAAATCTTTTGAAATTGATAAAATATTCTAAAATTTTAGATTACTATTAAATTAATTATACCTGCAATTACTTATGTATTAATTTTCTATTTTACTTATAGATATAATTAGAGTTACAATAATTTCAACCAATGAATGTGGGATTAGGACAGGATTATGATCATAGGACAAGTAAAATGAATCTGAAATTTAGAAAATTCTAGATTTCTTCCACCCTGCCTCAGCGTGTGTGTGTGTGTGTGTGTGTGTGTGTGTGTGTGTGTGTGTGTGTGTGTGATAGAGAGAGAGAGAGAGAGAGAGAGAGAGAGAGAGAGAGAGAGAGAGAGGTATCTTGACATTGGGAAATATACATTCAGAACTTTCCATCCAAAAGCTTATTTAGCATCTATTTCTGAGCATGATGGTGCATGTCCCCAGGAAAAGGCACTAGATTGAGGTCATGAAGTATTATGATTCACTTTGTTCACAGTCATACCAACATAATCACAGCAACCAGAAGCAATTCATTAATAGCTGCACGATGTATTTCCTGGTCATGTGTCTGGCTATTACAAGTTTTATATTTAAAAAAAAATTAAAGTGTCTCAACCAAAGCAAGTCATTTAGTAACCTAACAGACATCCCCACACTAAGTTAGAATACAATACAATGACATATATGCTGCTAGTGAACTAAAATTCAATTGGGATGATAATATCAAGAATATTAATGATGTCATTAAAGGTTTACTCATTTAACTCTGCTTTTGCTCTTATTATTGGTTCATAGATGAATAATGGGTGATCTGTTTGTGTAAATTACTAAAATTTAAGATGAAAATGTCCATAAGACTAAAGACTACAGTATCTGAAACAGGCTTCAGAATTCAAAATACTTCAGTATTCAGCAGCATTTGCTAAATTGTTATTCTTTAATATTATACATAATACACACTTGCTTTCAAGAATGCTCAATACAAATAAATTGGTCACCCGTAAGTCTCCTCCCAATAAAATATTTGTTAAATCTTCTCCAATGCAGGTTAAAATCCATAATAATTCCTAAAATCCTTTTCCAATATAACTTACTCATGTTAGCTGCTGGTATTAGTAATCAGTTGTAGGTTCTAGTCAAGAGAAAAATATCTCTTAACACCCTTTGACTAATCTTTAAGTGACCTATGCATATCAACTTGGGTATTTATTAGTTACCCATTCACTTGGCATAGAAACTTAGAGCAATTCAGAGAGTAAAATTTGGATATTGTTCTCCAGTAACATAGGATCCAAGAGGAGGACAATACACAAGGAAATTTCCTCTGAGTACAAACAGAAATATCCATAGCAAATATTACTGGTAAATATTTTAGTTTCACAACTGTAAAGCAAAAGAAAGAAGGATATGGTCTACTGGAGACATTTTATATCAACTTTTACCTCTCCCGGGAAATATTCATTGGTTGTTTGTAATGGTGGCTTTGTTACAACCCATCTACTCCACTCTCAGCCTGGGTGACCAGATGATGGGTTAGAAGACACGGCTTGGTTATTTGTCTAAATACCTAGAACACTATACCACATTGCTTCATGTGTAATCAAAAACCAATGTTTACTGTTAACAATTATTTCCTATTTTTAAATTCTGTTTCTTCAAAAGTAAGCATCTTAAAAATGAAATCCATGTCTTAGATATATATATATATATATATATATATATATATATATATATATATATATATATATATTCTTAGGTAACATATCCCTGTGTCTTAGATATATATATATATATATATATATATATATATATATATATATATCCCTGAACAACTGGAAGGCATGTACTAAATATTTACTAATTGTTGACTGATAAAAGCCAACTTAGTAAAATTTACCCAATAATGTTTAAATAGTACATTCAGTGATCTGAAAAAATTTTGAAATCTCACCACAAGCTCAATAACATATAACACTTTTTTATAAATGTAGGTATCCCTGAAAAAGATAGTGAAACATTTTTTAGCCACTACTTATGTCCTAATAATTCAAAGGTCTGAAAAAGTCCCCAAATTAATTTAAAGTCCTGCTTTATAAATTAAGAATTTGTCTGATTAAGGAAATTTCATTTGGGTCATATATTCGTTCTAAAATTATAAACAGGTAATAATTCAAAAAAATTGTCAAGATGTGTTTGTTTATCATTTACAAAAATAATAAACTAGTAATCAATCATAATTGCCAGGTAATTTTTCAAGAGCTCATCAAATTGAGATCATAATTATAATACTGTTTCAAAGCATAACTTAAGCATTCTTAATAAAGATGCATGTTTTAAATGGTGACACTTATTAATATAAATTTGTATAATCTCTCATTTTCTAAAAAAATAAAAAATATCTATCTTTTTAAAGGATCTCTCTTTCAATTTGAGAAATAAAGGAGACCTTTACTGTGGGCAAAAGCAAAGACTAATAATAAAATCCAGGTAACATTTAGAATTTCCATTTGTTTTTCAAATTTTTAAAAGTAGTTCTCTTCCTTTTTATTTGTATTTAAAAAATAAGTGTGTGTGTGTGTGTGTGTGTGTGTGTGTGTTAACATGAAGAAGAAAGAACAAATTTCCCCATCTCTTCTTTCTATTTTTATGTCTCTTGCGCCAGGATAGTCCTGGTGCAGTCATTTCTCTTAGAGTGTTTGTGACTTTTGGTAAAGCACCATGTTTATGACTCTTCTTAGACAAAGGATCTCCTCTGAGACTTTTTTCTCAAAAAGGAACTGGAAGAATAAATTGTGGTATCAGGGTGTGATTGAAAGAAAATGGATATAGGGAAATCACAGCAAAAAGAAAAAAAAAAACTGTAGCAGAAACTCAGATCTTTTCTGTCTCCACTTCTTCCCAATCACATGTTATTTCTCATTGTTCCATTTCTCTAAAATATATTTGCAATAAGTGAGGTTGAGGTATAGGAAAACTAAGTGAAGCCGTTATAGATTCTAGAGTTACTAGTATGTTACACCTTTTGTCAAGACTTCCCTCAGGCAAGATTTAAAATGTAGTCATTTACACAGCATATAGTATCTACAAGTTAAAAAGAGGGAAGATGTTGCTTAGGAAAAGCACATCTAATAAGAGACTAAAGATAAATTGCCTCCTTTTTTTAAAATCTGCTGGTGTGAACACTGACACATTGGGAGTTTCATAAAACGTTTTTTCAATTCACGCAATCTTGTGATATTATACTATCCTGGAATGTAGAATTGGTTGGTGGAAGAGACTTTCCCTTTGGGAGAATCCTATATGTCCACTGAAGATAATGTTTCTGAAAAATAATTATTTCCATAGTTAACAATCACAATAAAATATTAAGTGAGATAAAGATATGCATTTTATAATAAAATATTAAGTGGAAGAATATGAAATATATATTTTCATACCCTCATCATATTTAACTTTTCCTATAAATAAATTCCTTTTTGCTGTAATGTAAATGCATTTCATTTATTCCTACTAGAAACAGAAATCATATCAAGTAAGTAGTAATTAGATCATATCTCTTGCCACACATATTTATCAAGAACTAAGTAATAGCCATAACCGGTTTGGCTCAGTGGATAGAGCGTCGGCCTGTGGACTGAAAGGTCCCAGGTTCGATTCCGGTCAAGGGCATGTACCTTGGTTGCGGGCACATCTCCAGTGGGGAGTGTGCAGGAGGCAGCTGACTGATGCTTCTCTCTCATCGATGTTTCTAACTCTCTATCCCTCTCCCTTCCTCTCTGTAAAACATCAATAAAATATATTTTTTAAAAAAAAGAACGAAGTAATATTTTAGTAGTATTCAAAAATATCAGAATGTATTAAGACAAGATATCATCCTTAGCAATTCTCTTTCAAATATAAGTCCTCTGTACTTTTTATTTCACCAAGAGAATGAGTTAGTAACTAACCTATTGTCTGAGGATCTACATTCCAATTTGCCATAGTACTACAAGACCTTAAAATGCACAATAGCACAACCCTTCTTAAGGTAATGCATATGTGCATAAAAATAGAAATTAATGTTTTATTAGGAATTCACACTTCTATTCATTATCATTTGCCCAACAGGCCACTAGCCCCTGAGTCACCAGACTAACAATTTCAAGTTCCTGGTTCCCTAGTAAAAAAATAATCATAACACCTTTCAGAAAGCAGAAAATATTAATTTCAAAAAAATTTGGAAACCTGCAAAAAGAAACCAGCCTTTTCATTAGTCTTGTAAAATTTAATGACACTTCCACTTAATATTGGCTTTCTTTTATTCAGGATTCTGTCTTTCTCAAGTTAGCATTTATTCCTTTACCACAGCTCATTAAGCAAAGAATAAAGAAGATATGAACTGCAAATTAAATGGTTCATGTTGGCCCTTTAGGCAAAAAAAAAAAAAAAAAAAGACATCCATACTCCCTAGATAATTATGTAGACTCCAAAAGTCAATAGGAGTTCTCTATTAGTTGTTTTCCACTACATATTATATTTAATATTTCCTTGATAATTCTTCCTTGAATAAATATTATAAAACTTCAGCTTAATTACATAGTCAGGACAGGAAAGTTGGCAAACACACACACAAAAAAAAAAACACAAAGGAAAAAACTCCCACTACTGCCGCTGCACTCTAGCCGTGAGCTGGGCTTCTGGCTGAGCGGTGCTCCCCCTGTGGGAGCACACTGACCACCATTCAGCATCTGCCCCTGGTGATCAATGAGCATCATAGCGACCAGTTCTGCAGTTCGGTCGATTTGCATATTAGCCTTTTATTAGATAGGATGCTTTCAGTGGGCCATATAAGAGAGGTAGAGAAGGATTCAGGAAGAGCAATGGACTTTTGGCTTTACTGGCATACATATACACAACAAACGTATTATTACTATGACATACAATTTACATAAATATATAGCCTTAGAGAAAATAAGACTGTCTCAAAAAAGTGTTTTAATTCCTTCCTTCTCATTCCTCATTGGTATTTCACCAAGTGTAATGATTATTTTTTTATTCCAAGATTTATAGCAATAAGAGGAATATTTGCTTTTGTTAAGGATATTTCTCAATTTTATATTTTTTATTAAAGTATAGTTGACATACAATCTTATATTAGTTTCAGGTGTACAACACAGTGATTCACTATCTACTTCCCTTACAAAGTGATCACCATGACTATTCTAGTAATCTCACTGTACTAGGTTATGATATTATTTCCTATATTTCCTCTGCTGCAGATTGCATTCCTATGCTTTATGCATTTATTTTGGCTACTCTAAGATATACTAGTCTTTACATTGAAAAGACCCCTGAACACCTGGTAAATAATAAAAAATAAAAGTATAAACAATCATAAACTAAACCTGCTTAGAAATATAGGGTTGTTGTTTTTTTATTTCAACCAGGAGTAAATTAAAATATTGTTTAAATATTTAGACCCTGGTAGATATGCAGATGGATTCTCTGTGTGAGTGAAATCTGAAATAAACAGAACAAAATAGCTAAAATAGCCAACGTGGCAAATTTATGGCTCAGAAATCTGGCTGCCTCTAGGGTATAATTGCATTTCTTTCCAGGGAACCTCACACCTTGAATTAATGAGAACATTTGGATATTTTTTAACTTTATCTTCATTTTATAAGTAACAGATCAAAATAGAAGAAACTATAAAAATGATCCCATGAATATTTACCAAAAACAATCTTAGACTGATCTTTTCAGTAACAGGTCTCTTTAAGTACAACAGATTTCCTCTATAGCTAAATAGCCAACAGCCTGACAATGTGGTATAATTCTTCTAAATTAATCATGAGTTTACAATGCTGGAGCACCTATAGAAAATAAAAGAAGTCTATCATTCCTGCCTAAACAGGCTGCTTAAAGAAATCATTTTTTTCATTTAGAATAACTTGGCAATGTAGTCAATTGCAACTTAACCAATGGGTTCAACAAATAGATTGTGTTCTAAAAGTCCATTTACAAATCTTTTGTTTGGAAATTAAAATACATTATTTACTTTGCATAAAAACAATGTTAGATTTAGTTCTAGGCAGGCCACTAAAGCCTATTTGGTGCCTAATTTAATACATGTAACATATTCTACAAGTACTACATAATAGAAACAACTTTTTAAATATTGATTTTCATAAATAATTTAAAAACTTCTAACTTGGAACTTGAGAAATGCATCATCCCCTGCTAAGGTGGTAGCTAGAAGTTCCCACTTCCTGTATATTCCTCTTCCTAATGCAAGGCAGAATCAACATACAAAACTATAAAATGCCTTTATCTCATAATTGGTTTTATTTCTCAATAGAAGGCAAAATTCCAGGAGGGCAGGGAATACAGGCAGTTCTCAACAAAACAAGATGGAAATGAGGGGTAACTACTAGTATGTAGAATCAATATTATGATTGAGAGGTTGAGCAGAAAATGATGATATGAAAGATACAAAGTAAGCAACATTTAATTAGAAATTCCATGAACAAGCTATATAGAAGCCAAGGTTCAAATGAGGTATTGGCTTTGAATTAGATTACCTGGGCTTTAAGAAAAACACAACACGCTCCAACACAGAGATACACTTCTTAAGAAGCTGAAGGAGCCCTAGCTGGTTTTGATCAGTGGATAGAGCATAGGCCTACAGACTGAAGAGTCCCAGGTTCATTTCAGTCAAGGGCCTATGCCCGGGTTGCAGGCTTGATCCCCAGTAGGGGGCGTGCAGGAGGCAGCCAATCAGTGATTTTTCTCATCATTGGTGTTTCTCTCTCTCTCTTCCTCTCCCTTCCTCTCTGAAGTCAATAAAAATATTTTTTTAAAAAAAGAAGCTGAAGGATAACAAATTGATGGTAATAAAAACATATGTTTGTTCCTCCAACAGAAAGAAAAAAGGCAATGAGAAATTTCAGGAGATAAAAACTGTGTAAAAAGATTCATTTCAGAATACCACGCAAACTAAAATGTGGCATGGTTTTCAGCAATTGGTAGAATTCAAAAAGGAAGGACACATTTGAAATTGATATTAGGGATCTACCTTTGGAATTCAAGAAAACAGAATATAAATTTAGTAAATTAATTTCCTCTTCACTGAACAGTATTTGCATCATCATAAGCAATTTTTTATTAGTTGTCAACTTTCAGAATTAACCTATAGACAAAACATCATGTTTTTAAAAATAAAAAGAATCTGAATGCTATCAAGCTTTAACAAGGTAAAAGTAAACATGTGTCTAAAAAAGTTGGGTGACAGGAATAGAGAAACTAGGTGGTCAAAAGGACAAGAGTACTAATAGTCTAAAAGTACAGACTCCAGGCTGGCATGGCTCAGTGGTTGAGCATCGACTTATGAACCAGGAGATCACAGTTTGATTCCCGGTCAGGGCATATGCCCAGGTTGCAGGCTTGATCGCCAAAGGGGAGCATGCAGGAAGCAGCAGATCAATTATTCTCTCTCATCATTGATGTTTCTCTCTCCCCTCTCCCTTTTTCTCTAAAATCAATAAAAAATATATTTTTTTAAAAGTACAGAGCCAAGAGATACCACCTACAGTTAAAAGAAAAGTATATCTACATTACAGATACTCCTTACATTATATTGCTAGAAATTTCTTCAAGAAACTAGAGCCCTAGCCAGTTTGGCTCAGTGGATAGAGCATTGGCCTGAGAACTGAAGAGTCCTATGTTCAATTCTGGTCAAGGGCACATGCCAGGGTTGTGGTCTAGATCCCCAGTAGGGGGGGTGGACAGGAGGCAGCCGAACAATGATTCTCTCTCATCATTGATGTTTCTATCTCTCTCTCCCTCTTCCTTCCTCTCTAAAATCAATAAAATATATTTTTTTAAAAGAAAGAAACTAGAAAAGAATTATGTAAATACATACATTGGAGAATTGGCAGGTAGAAAATGATAGATGTAAGTTAATCCTCTTCTTCAATGATAGTAAGAAAACAATCATTTATAGGATTGATAACTTAAGAAACAGCTGTATAAACATACTATTTTGAAATATTAGGGAACCACAAAACAAGGAAACAATTAAAAGGGGTTTTAAGTGCTCTCAAGGGAGCTCAGATAGTTTTTTTTTAATATAGGCATTTCTGTGCCATTTTATTTTTTAAATATTTGTGTATAATATTTTGATTTTTACAAATATTTTATGTAATAAAGGGGAAATAAATACAGCATATACTGTGTACCCTCAATAGCATGCAGGAGCAGACTCAGTATGAGTTCTGAGCAGCACTGTATAAGCCAAAGCATAGTTTGGGGTTCCAGGAACTCATAATCCTTAAGGAACCAAGAATCATGAAGTCAGAGAAAGTAAAAGGCCCTTTGGCTGTCCTCTGTCCAGTCAGACGCAGAGATTCCAATTCCCACTGATGAGCTAAGCACATTTTTAAAAGTGTTCACCTACTGCCCTGGTGTGGCTCAGTTAGTTGGAGCATTGTCCCATACTACACTGAAAGGTCATGGTTTTAT